>NC_057801.1:822871720-822872718 GCF_018294505.1 Triticum aestivum | reverse complement strand
TTTTTTGAAATGGTCTAACAGATAGATTAGGAAATTTTTCGAAGAATGTTTCAATATTATATACACAGTGGTCTTAAAAATATTCATCGTATATTTACAAAAGGTTCATTATGTGATTTTATTTTTTCCTGTATTCTAAAAATGTTCAATATTTGCTAAAATGTCAATCAGATGTTTTTCCGAAAAACTATCATATTCATCGCGTACAATTTTTCAGATGTTTAAAAATTTCATAACATTGGCCAAAAATACACATGCGTTTAAAAAATGTTTGTGATAATACAAACACTTGTTGGTGTAATTTGAACCAAATTCATGTGAAAATGAAAAATATACGTGTGTACTAAAAAATCACAAGAAAAAAATGTTCAAACAATTTACAAAAATATTCCCACATTAAAACAATGTTCATCATAATAATTACCATTCCTTCATGTAGTTGTAAACAATGCTCATGACATCTGAAAATGTTTGCATATTTATTAGTATGTTTCATGAAAATTTGAAAAATGTCAATGAAAAGAACAAAGTTGTCCTCGCATTTTTTTACAAATGTTTTATAATATATAAAAATGTTTGCTGCATTTAGAAAAATGTTCTAACACTGAATGGAATGTTTGCACATTGAAAATATATAAATGTAAATTTAAAAATGTTCATTAGGTAATAAAGAATGCTCAATGTGAATTTCAGAAATGTTACTCATGTATTTAGATAAATCTTCAGTGTGTATTTGAAAAACCTTTAACATGATTGAAAAAATGATCAACCTGTATACAAAGAATGTTCAATGTGTATTTGAAAATATTTTACATGTAATAATGGAACAAACAAATAAAAGTCTATCTAGAAAATACAAAATAAGAAAAAGAAAAGAACCACACAAAATCCTCTAAAAACCGGTCCGTACATTTCCTTCCCAATGCCTGCCTATTTAACGCCTCGAGCGCCTGTTACAGGCTATCCTGCAAACTGTCGCACTACCCCTCCTTCCTTCG
>NC_057801.1:822860343-822871524 GCF_018294505.1 Triticum aestivum | reverse complement strand
GGCAACCTCGCACAGCAAAACGGCAACAGGCGTGAGTGAACAGTGCTGCCGCGCTCGCGGTGTCGCGACAGCATTGTTCATATGGGATAAACAGTAACTTTCAAAAAAAATAAAAAAAAAGCAGAAAAAAAACAGAACTTCTTTGTCAGCAAAGACGATCAGAGTGTTCTAAGTGGGTGTAAAATTTCAAAATTTTAAACATTTTCTGCTTTTTTTTGGGAATTACTGCTCATCTCACATGAACAGTGTTGTCGCCACACCGGGAGGTGGCATTACTGTTCACATGTGTCGCGTTGCAGTTCTACTGTGTAAAACTGTCCCTCATGTGAACAGTGTCGTGAACAGTGTTGTCGCTGGCGTCTTTTTTATCGATTTCATCTGGAGGGGTTTTTTTTCTAGCAATTTCATTGAGCAGGTGGTCTTTTTTGACAAGAAGTCCTGGGACGAGCATGGGCCAAAAGTGACGGGCGCCAGTAGACGTCGACCGCCTCACCGGGGAGCACACAGACCACGTTGAGCTTGCTCGGTCTAGCGCAGAGCTAGAGCTTCCCCGTCGAGCCATTGAGGAGGGCACCGACTTCTAAGAGCTTCCACCCCTATCTACCGGCGCTCGGTGGAGGTTGATGCGATGGCCAGAGAAATATTACTCTCTAGTTTTATGAAGCTTCTGTACCGGATTTTTCGAATTTTTTAAACGGGTTTGCTCTGATTTTATTATTACTTTGTTCGGGTTTTTTGGTTATTTATTCTTTTATGCTTTTCTAAAGCGTAAAACTTTTACATATTAATTTTCTTTTTGTGAATCCTTTTCAATTTCATGATCTATTTTGCGCAACTTATTCCAGTGAACTTTCTTCAAAAATTAGAAAATCTTTTCTGAAAAATCTGTAAACTTTTTTCAAATTTGTGAACTTTTTTGACAAAATTAATGAAATCTTTTAAATCTGTGAAATTTTTCTTCAAAATCATTGGAATATTGTAAAATTCGTGTATTTTTAAAAATCCATGAACTTTTATATTAAAAATCATTGAACGTATCAAATCCAAGAAACTTTTTCTCTAAATTTCTGAATTTTTTTTTCAAAATCAATGACTTTTTTATGCCTTGAAATGTTTTCAAAATTGATGAGTTTTTTTCATATCGTGAACATTTTCCTCAAAATTCTTGATTCTTTTTTTTAAATCAATCAGGTTTTCTCAAATGCGCAAACTTTTTTCTAAAATCACCACGATGGTTTGTTTTGCATTTGGGAACTTTTTTAATTCATGAACTATTTTGAATTTGCAATGAATTTTCAAAAGCATAATTATTTTAATTCATGCATTTTTTTTATGTTTTGCGTTTTTCACAGGTCAATGGTTGACCCGTCAACAGTGAACCAATCAACGACGACTGGTTATTAGCGAACCCAACAACCCGAGCATCTCGGCTTGTTTTTTGGACAGGTACATTAGCGGCAGGAATGTAACCCAACGCCGAAAGCGCTAAGGAGGTGTTACCCGATTCCTAAGCTTCTGAAAATATCTCCAGGAAACTACATGAACACGTGGAAGCATCAGAGACGAGGGGAACATATGTCTTGCAGTAAGCGAGACAGAACTTTGGTCGCATTTCCTATTTCACGCAAGCAGGCGCTGATTTGTAGAACATGTGCGCACCAGTAAGAGTAAGTAGCGGTAGATAGGGAAGTTTTGATCCGGTTTTGGGTTCCAGGCCAGTTTTACCGGTTTTCGGAACCTTCGGCAGAAGATTACAGTTTTTTGTTTTCTGGTTGGTTTTTCTACTAGTTTACTTTGTGTTATTTCTTTGTTTTATTTTTCAACTACATGTTCATTTTTCAAAAAATCCTCAATTTTTCTTCAAAAAGTGCTTTCTTTTAAAAGAATGTCCCGATTAGTAAAATTGTTTGCTTTTTGAAAAAACTTTGAAATTTCTAAAATATGTCCACAATTTCAAATGTTTTCTCATTTTCTAAAAATTGTTTGGTTTTTCTTGAAACGATTGTGGTTTTCAAAAAAAATTAAAAATATGCACATTTTCCAAAAGTTGTAGCCAATTTTAAATTTGCTCATATGTTTCAAGAAATATTTGAAATTTCAAATATTACTTGCTTTTTCAAAAAATATTCTCAATATGAAAAATTATTTCAACTGCCACGCCACCCATCAAACTTGCTAACAAACTTTGTGCATGCATGCATGCATATCAACACAAACTAACTAATTGGCCGTGTTCCAGCTCCTAGTGCGTGTTTGGTTGCCATAGCCAACAGTAGCTGCATTGCATAGCCTTCTCAACTCAGCATGGCTATGCAAATGCAGCCTTAAATGTACCATCTGCATGTTGTTTGGTTGCCTGCATGCCCTCTTGCCTGCATGGGCAGAACCACACTGCCTGATGTTTGGTTGCCTATATGTTAGTGGACAAACCCAAGGCATGGTGTTTGGTTGTATGCAACACCTGGTGTGTGATAACCTTTTTGGTTAGTTGGTGAGGTTACCAGCACGCTTAGGCACAACCATGTAGCACACATCATAAGCAAAGCAGAGTATAAACAGAGGATCACACTTAAGAGCATATTTCAGATAAGTAGTACCACACTTCATAACAGTTCTACGCATAAACCATAGCAGACTCGATAGTACTTAGGCAGGCCCCGGCCCTACTCCTTGGCGATGAAGGCTTCGTCGTGCTTCCCGCACTTGTTGACGACTTCAATGTCATCGTCGTCGAAGATGATGACCTTGAGGGTGTCGGGAGTGAGGAGCTTGAACGTCACCATGTAGCCGATCTTGATCTGATGAACGACTACGTAGGTGGCCCAACCCTGATCCAGGGTCACCCTGTCGTTCATCAGCTTCACCGTCACCTTCCAGGAGCAGCCAGTGTTGTTCCTGAGCTTGAACTCCGTCGGCACCGCGACGAAGTGCTTGGTGAAGTCCAGGGGCATGCGGATGCACTCAAGCTTCGGTGCAAGGATGACCTTGCAGAAGTGAGTCGGGCGCCATCCTCCTGATGGTAGTGGCCGTAGTTGCGGCACTTGTTGCTGGGGGGGGGGGCTCCTCCATGCCCTCGTCGTCGCCACCCTCAGGCGTCTTCGGGTCTTCCTCGACGGTGGGTGGCAGCACAACCTCATCGGACATTGGGTGAAGGGGCTGCTTGCCCTTGTTGTCAAGGGCCAGGAGCACCTCATTGCTCTCCTCGATCTGCACACAATTCATGGAGTCAGGCACAACACAGAGTTCATGGCTTATTGAAGAGCATGTAGTTAAAACGGCATGACTATCACTCTTCTCCTCCTCTCCATCACCCCTATATTTACTCACCCTGCCCAACACTACTTACCCACCCCCTCTCTTCTCTCACTGTCAACCTTCCTCCTCCCCATCGCCATGAGCTCTAGCTCCAGCTCCAACGCCAACCCCTTCCCTTGGGGTATTGACTGGAGGGCCTTCTTTCTAGGGTGGTCGGCTGGTGACCGCACCAAGTTCGAGAACACCATGGAGGTGTGCTCGAACTTCGGCTCCATGCCTGACATGCAGAAGGAATCTAATACAGTGTTCATGAAGGCCACTGCAGAAGAGCTGAAGACGCTGATTCCTGACACAGCGAGGGGCGCGATGGTAGTTGACATCATTCGTTGGGCCATGAATCAGGCCGTCTCCGATGACGCTAAACAGAGGAAGAAGTAGTGCAAGTACAAGAACTACTGGGCTCCTAATGACCGTCATGCCGCAGTGTACTGGGAGATGGCTATCGTGCCGCCGGCGGTCATCGGTGGGGAGCCTAAGGAGGAGGAAGAAGCGATGCAGATGACAGCGAGGGCGCCGGAGCCAGGCCATCGTACCTGGCAGATCGACCTCGACTCCACCGAGGGTGACGACGATGACCCGCCGGCCCGCACGGCGATGAAGAAGATGAAGGCCAGCGGCTCAACCCGGTGCTCCGCATGCCGGTGACGGCCGCCGCAGTGAGCCGGTGTCCGTTGTGTACCCCCTATCCCCAATCCCCCTTCTGCATCCGCATCTACCTCTATTCCGATCTTGCATGAACTAGTTTGAAGTACTATAAACTCATATGAACTAGTATGAAGTACCTCTACATGCTTATCTACCTCTATTCTGGGTGTGTTTCATTAAGTATCTGGTTCTAGTTGTCATGAGGTCAGAATACAACTCCAAGCGTCTTGTTACCGTGCACACGGCTATTCGAATAGATAAACTTACCTGCAGGGGTGCACCACATTGCCCAACATGCTTGATTACTCTGGCGGGGCACACTTTCCTAGGTCATGTGCGGCCTTGGAAGATCAACATGTTGCAACCCTACATAGGCCCAACAAAGAGTCAACACGCCGGTCTAAATCCTAAGCGCTCAGGGGTCCCATCGCCTTTTGCACCCCTGCATGTTGCGTGGGCGAGCAGACCTGGCAACCTCCATTACAAAGGCGTTTTCTTTACTTGGTCCAACCAGGCACGCGCCGCTCAGTTGCTGACATCTGGAAAACTTCGGCTGATACTACGACGCCGAGTGCCCATAACTGTCCCCGCGTAGTTGGTTAGTGCGTATAGGCCAAAAGACCAACTCAGATCAAATATCAAAATCTCGTTAAGCGTGTTATTTTAAAACAACCACGAAGAATGACCAGGGACCAGGCCCACCTCTCCTGGGTGGTCTCAACCTGCCCTGTCGCTCTGCTACAGGGTATCACTCACGGGGGGCGTCGGGAACCCAGGTCCACCACTACCTGGATGGAACCACCCATCCCTTCAGCCCCCACATTCGTGATTCACTCGTGGGTAATCTACGAACCGACACGACTTTAGTCACAACATGTATCAAGTATAGTATGCATGTATGTATATACCCGTGATCACCTCCCGAGTGATCACGGCCCGATAGTATAGCATGGCAGACGGACAAGAATGTAGGGCCACTGATGATAAACTAGCATCCTATACTAAGTACTTAGGATAGCAGCTAAGGTACCAACAACAGTAGCAACAAGGACAGGCTATGCAGCAGTATAGGATCAAACTGATAAGTAATAGCTACACTACTCTAATGCAAGCAGTAGAGAGAAGAAGTAGTCGATATCAGGATGATCAAGAGGGTTTTGCTTGTGTGGAAGCTCGGTCGAGAAGGAGGGGTCGTCAATACCGTTGTCGATCGGGGCAGCAGTGACATCAGTCTTGAAGTCTACCGGAGAGAACAAGTGAAAGAAACAATGAATACAATGCAAACAGACACATGACGATGCATGACATGACATTAAGAGGTGCTAGGTGTGCCCTAATGCAGTACTAGGCGATACTGGCGAAGGGGGGAAAACATAGGGGAAAGTATCACCGGTGTTTGGCATTTTCGGACAGACGAACCGGAGGGGGATGGTTGCATGTTCGTTGTGCTAGTGATGCATGGCAGATGAATGGACTGCGTATTTGAGTTGTCTCATTTTTCAGAGCAACATTCATACACAAAGTATTTTCATTCAAGTTACTGATTATTTTATATTAATTTTCAAAGTTTTAATCTTTTTTTATAAAATATATTTTTTCTTTTTTTATTTGGGTTGGGCCCATTGTCAGTGGCCCATAGGCATTACGGGCGCGTAGTTATGAGCGTCGGGCGGAGCCGGGTGACGGGCGCCAGCCCGCCTGACAGGGTGCTGCGACCAGCAGGCGAAGGGAGCGGGTGCGCGGCCAGGCGCCGATGGCCGAGGCCGGCCAGAGCTGCGGTGAACAGGCCATGGGGCGGGGCGGAGCCAGAGATGCCCGCCACGATTCCCCCTTGCCCCCCTTAGCACAAGGAGGGAGGTGAGTGGGGATGTGGGCTGGGCCTATCCAGTCCACAAGGGCCTTTCTTTGACTCTTTTCTTTTCTGCTTTAGCTTTCTTTTCTTTTTATGTATAGTTACTGTTTTCTATTTTTCTTCACTGACTTGCAGTTTAATTTAATATCAAACAATGTTGTTGCTTATATAAACTACCACATAAATACTAGGCCATACTTTGAGTTGGCACAAGCAGTTACAATTTATTTCCGAACATGTAAGTATTTGTTTAAACTGAAATTGCTCAATTTGGTGTTGGTGGCTCTGTTTTAAATAGGTTAGGGACAATGTAATGATTCAAAAGATGTTGTACATTTCATGAAAATTACTTAGTGAATATTTGAAACCTAACAAACATTTTTAATTTACTGTTTGAGGAAATAATTATTTGACTTGTTATTTGAATTTGAATTTGACTTGAATTTTAATCAAGTGGCAATTGGCTTAGCTAGTAAAAAGGTGATGACATGGCATCATTAGGGTGAGGTTACTGTAGTATGAGTCTCAGGGTGTTACAGTGGGTTACAAGTCAGTATCATTTTTGGGTAAACAAAGAAAATAACTAATACACACTTTTCATCGATATGTATAGGAAGCAGTCCTATTTCACAAAGTAGAAAACCCATGTACATGGCCATGAAAGAACCAACAAATGAGCCATGCCAATGTTTCATAGAAAAATCCTTTGTAAACACTTTGATATACTTTATTTTTCTTATGAATTTACACCTAAGATCATGTTCCCTTTGGAACCCTCTACAATTTAGATGGTAGAGGTCTCTACGAAGATATTTGATGATACAAAAATTGACACAAACATGTAAATATGCTTGCATCTAAGTGCTAAAAACTAGCTCCATATTTGATCGATTCTAATGTGATTGAACCAAATTTTTATGGTGGTGTCAAAATGGGAAGAAACAGTGTCACTCTTTTTTGTAATTTTTTTTTGTGAAAGGATTCCTCAAACTTTAATACATGTGTATTTATTAGCAGACACTAATATCATATAACAAAAATATTAGTTACACCTTAATGTAAACAACATCTTTATGTGATTAATTTTGCTAAGTGTAGCGGAAAATATATGAAAGAACAACTAAATCTAGGCCTAAATTGTCCTCTCTTTATTTGAAAAAAATGAAATGTGGTTCTAAATATAAAAAACATATGTTTATTTGTGTTTTAGGGTGTTTGTTTGTTTTATGGTGTGAGCAGTCATAATTGTATGTTAAGAAATTTTTCTAATTTTAACAACAATAATTTTTTATTTCTATCACGATGCATAATTTAAACTATTGTAATAATGATGGAGTGCATCCTAAGCATCATCCACAGTTGTTGCAACAACAAAAAACTTAATTGTTTTAGAAAAATAAATATTAATCGATAAATTTTTTCTTTTATAAACTATCGCGTTTACAATTCATCAGTTCTTACTATATAGATTTCTTTTATTTCATCTAACATGCCATACGACTCATCCCATCTTACTATAACTTTCTTTTATTTCATCCAACATGACATCCCTTCTTACTATAATTTTCTTCTATTCCATCTAACATGACATCCGACCTCGCTGCCTGCCTACCCGAGCAGTCACCATAATCATCCCTCTTCGCCTTGTCCTGCCCTGCCTACCCGAGCAGTCACCATGGTCATCCCTCTTAGCTTTGTTCGTCTGAAGTGTAAACGAGCACACTCAGCGCCATAGCATCAACCCTCACTAGTAGAAAACAGGGCTTCCGTTCGGGCCTGGCCAGCCCACCCATGGGGGAATTCGTCCCGGTTCGTGAGCCCAGGGGGTCGGCCGGGGCCTCGTGGGCATTGGTCCCGGTTCGTATGGACCCATTTGTCCCGGTTCCTGGCATGAACCGGGACCAATGGTCCTCGCTCCTGGCCCACAACCATTGGTCCCAGTTCGTGGCTTGAACCGGGACAGAATGCTGGGCTTTAGTCCCGGTTTCTACCACGAACCGGGACAAATGAGTTGCCTATATATACCCCATCGCCACAGCAGAGCACTCCACAGTGCTCTATTTTTTCTAGCCCGCGAGGGGAGGGCATTTGGGTGCTCTAGCTCACCTCCTATGCACACGCGGTGTTCGATGAAATGTCCGAGCCACGCTAGTTAATCTTTCTTCTCTCGAAACTCGACCTCCGAGCTCCATTTTCCCTGAGATTTGTCTAGGTTTAGCGGGCCGTCACATCCTGTCCCCGTCTTCACCACCAGTCGATCACCCGCGCCGATCTCGTCGCCGGCACCACCGTGGTGAGCCTCTTGTTCTTATCTTCTTTCTGAAAGGAAAAAAATTCTTACTTCAGATAGATACTTGTCTAATTTTCTTACTTTTATTATTTCTTGTTATTATATAGTGCGATGGTTTTCGTATCCGCCCACGTCGTCCCTCGTCCTGTCTGTGATTCGGATGTGGTATATATTATCTTTTGATAACTATTTGGTTCATTTATTGTTTATGACAATTATGCCGACCAACGTGACATATATTTTATTTATCTAGGAGGTGGTTGATCTGGAAATTCCAACCGACCCTATTGTCGACAGGTTAAATTTAGTTGAAGAAGAAAACAATTACTTGAAGGAAAAAATAAGAAAAATTGAGGAGGAGAAGATGATATTGGAGTTGCATGTTGCGGATATCGTCGATTATCACAAGATCAAGATGGATGCAATGCGGTTGAAGATTAGAAAGATTAGAAAATATGTCATTCATACCGAGTCTTGGTATCATTATGCAGTTGGATCAGTTGTTACCTTGGTTGAGATTATGATCGCATTTGTTTTTGCATTAAAATGTTTTACATAATTTCAATGAATGTCTAATTAGATGCTCTGGAGAGCTATATGTTGCACATGCTATGTGGGTGAAATGATGATACCATGCCAACTTGAAACCTTTTCAGAGTTCATTTCAAATGCTTTTCAATTTCATGGTCTTATAGCTCAAAATAATCAGTAAATGCATGAAAAATAACAAATGAAGTCAGAAAGGGTTGAAAATTGATGATGTGGCTTTGAATGGTGCATTTTGAACACAAAAAACTATGGAGTTCAAATATGTTCAAAAAAATGAAATCTCTTTGTAACAGACGAGTTTCCGTATGAAACCCTGATACTTCGAAAGAGATTGTCCGTTTTGTACATGAAGTGCATCCAGTTTTTGCCGTAACCCTCTCTACTTTCTTGTACATGCTATGTGGGTGGAATTATGATAGCATGCCAGCTTGAAACCTTTTCAGAGTTCATTTCAAATGCTTTTCAATTTCATGGTCTTATAGCTAAAAATAATCAGTAAATGCATGAAAAATAACAAATGAAGTCAGAAAGAGTTAAAAATTGGTGATGTGGCTTTGAATGGTGCATTTTGAATATAGAAAAACTATGGAGTTCAAATAAGTTCAAAAAAATGAAATCCCTTTGTAACAGACGAGTTTCCATATGAAACCCTCATACTTCAAAAGAGATTGTCCGTTTTGTACACGAAGTGCATCCAGTTTTTGCCGTAACCCTCTCTACTTTCTTGCACATGCTATGTGGGTGAAATGATGATACCATGCCAACTTGAAACCTTTTCATAGTTCACTTCAAATGCTTTTCAATTTCATGGTCTTATAGCTTAAAATAATCAGTAAATGCATAAAAAAACAAATGAAGTCAGAAAGGGTTAAAAATTGATGATGTGGCTTTGAATGGTGCATTTTGAACACAGAAAAACTATGGAGTTCAAATAAGTTCAAAAAAATGAAATCCCTTTGTAACAGACGAGTTTCTGTATGAAACCCTGATACTTCGAAAAAGATTGTCCATTTGTACACGAAGTGCATCCAGTTTTTGCCGTAACCCTCTCTACTTTCTTGCACATGCTATGTGGGTGAAATGATGATACCATGCCAACTTGAAACCTTTTCATAGTTCATTTCAAATGCTTTTCAATTTCATGGTCTTATAGCTCAAAATAATCAGTAAATGCATGAAAAAAAACAAATGAAGTCAGAAAGGGTTGAAAATTGAAGATGTGGTTTTGAATGGTGCATTTTGAACACAGAAAAACTATGGAGTTCAAATAAGTTCAAAAAAATAAATCCCGTTGCAACAGACGAGTTTCCGTATGAAACCCTGATACTTCGAAAGAGATTGTCCGTTTTGTACACGAAGTGCATCCAGTTTTGCCGTAACCCTCTCTACTTTCTTGCACATGCTATGTGGGTGAAATGATGATAGCATGCCAAGTTGAAACCTTTTCAGAGTTCATTTCAAATGCTTTTCAATTTCATGGTCTTATAGCTCAAAATAATCAATAAATGCATGAAAACTAACAAATGAAGTCAGAAAGGGTTGAAAATTAATAAATAAGTTCAAAAAAATGAAATCCCTTTGTAACAGACGAGTTTCCGTATGAAACCCTGATAACAAAAATGAAATACCTTTGTAACAGACGAGTTTCCGTATGAATCCATTTGTTTCAGAGTTCATAAATAACTTTTTTGTTACAAACTTTAATAGCAAAAAGGATTATCATAAAATAAAATAAATAAGTAATTTCAAACTAAACAATATAAACTTTAATAAAATATACAAGCAGAAACAAAATAAAATAAACTTTAATAACATAAATAAAATTTATGAAACTAAAATTATCAAAGTATTTTCTGTTCAAAATCATTAAAAGCAAAAAAGAATTTTCATAAAGAACTTTTTTGTTAGAAACTTTAATAGCAAAAAGAATTATCATTAAATAAAATAAATAAGAAATTATAAACAAATAAAATAAAATAAATAAGTATTTTGTTGTAAGTAGAAACAAAACAAAATAGATAAAGCAAAAAAGAAAACAAAAAACTGGGAAAAAATAAAAAAATTGCCACCTACTGGGCCACCACGGCGTGAATACGACTAGAAACCCATCTATGGGCCAGGATTCAGGCCCGCAGAAGGCCCAACAGGCCCACAGTCATAACAGTGTCAGTTTAGGCCCAGAGGCCTGCAGTTCAGAGGAGTTCGAGAGGAAAGAGGCAACAGGGCTTATAAACAGGTGTCGGGCGCTTCCAACTAGCGAGGTGGGACTAAACTCCCACCACCACCCCACTGTGCCAGGCCATAGGTCCCGGTTGGTGGCACCAACCGGGACTAAAGGGTTGCTTTGGTCCCGGTTGGTGGCACCAACCGGTACCAATGCCACCCTTTAGTCTCGGTTGATGCCACCAACCGGTACCAAAGCCACCCTTTAGTCCCGGTTGGTGGCACCAACCGGGACAAAAGGGTGCATTGGCACCAGTTGATGCCACGAACCGGTACCAATGCCCTGGGTATATAAGTACCACTTGTG
>NC_057801.1:822854458-822859343 GCF_018294505.1 Triticum aestivum | reverse complement strand
AAGAATGGAGAAGAAGAGGAGAGGAAGAAGAGGAGAAATAAATAAGAAGAGGAAAACAGAAGAAAAAGAAGAGGAGAAGAAGAAAGGAATAGAGGAGAAGAAGAGAAAATAGAATATTTCCTATTTTTTCTTATTCTTCTCTATTCCTTTCTTCTTCTCCTTTTTTTCTTCTTCTTTTTTTCTTTGATCTTCTCTTCTATTCCTTTCTTCTTCTCCTCTTTTTATTTCTTCTTTATTCTTCTTATTTTTTATCGATATACCCCTCCCCGATAACTTGAACATGAGGGGGGGGGGGTCGATATACCCCCCCTCCCCGATAACATTATTTTGCCATGTATGTATGTCGTCGTTGTCGATATAACCCCCTCCCGGATAACTTTGACATGAGGGGCGGTCGATATGTATACCCCCTCTTGACCGTGATAACTTATACCACGGGAGCACCCCCCGGGCCCTCTTGCTCAACCAAAACTCTCGAGGACACCCAATCCCTAGAAAAAACGATGTCGCTCTCCTACCCCCTCCAGCCGCGTCCCTACCCGACAAACTCTCTCGAGGCCACCCAAATTTACCAAGTTAAAAGTGCGTTGTCGTCAAGGCCACCCCAAACCCTTGAAGCGTTGTCGAGGCCACCCCAAACCCTAGAGAAGCAGCGTCGAGGCCACTAATATGATTCTTTATTGTGATTAGCTAGCTAGTTCTATGTTTGCAACTAATATATCCATCTGTCATGTTTGAATAATAATTGCCATGTTGTAAACATTTGCAAAAACTATGGAGCACCTCCGAGACGAAGCAACCGAAGTGATGTTGGGGGACATAATCGCAAAAGGAAGTGATTTCGTCTTGTCGTTTCTCAGTGACACCGATGGTCTGGAAGGACAGGGTGAAGAAGAAGGCTATGATTATGATATCTCCGGTGACCCATTAATGCCGGTACAAGAAGAAGGCTATGATTATGATGGCTCCGGTGACCCAATGCCGGTACAAGAAGGAGACCGTGATGACGGCTCCGGTGACCGAACCGAGTCCGGCCAGGTATATATATATTAGTTAAGCCTGTGCTGACTAGCTAACTGATGCACTCATTGTTTTCATATGTACACATATTAATTAACTCTCGTCTTTCTTATTTTTTCTAGCCCTCTGGATCAAGCACAGGTTCGGTAAAGAGACGAGGCCCGAAGAAAAAGTTGCGCTCAGATGAAAGGTTTGAGATCACAGCAATCGCGCGCGATGGCAAGCCGATTGAACCGTACCGGACAAAGGAAGCATTTGCTTATCACTGCAGGGTTCTTGTTAGGGACAAGATCTCGATCAGTATCCACCAATGGCTAAAGCCTAAGAATGAAGACCCTGAGGTTTCTTATGTCTCTGATATGCAGAAAGAAGATATTTGGACAACGCTTAAGGCAAATTTCACACTACCGCCAGAGAAGGATCCGGAGAAGCCAGTTAAAGAGAAATTGATCAAGTCTCATGCTCTTAAGAAGATGGCAGAACTATTCAGGGGTGGAAGAATGAGCTGAAAATGTTTGCCGACAAAGAAATTACACCAGAATTCACCGGCCGGTTTGAGAAGATCAGAGATTATTGGCCCATATTTGTGGCCCACAAGACATCGGACAAGAGTAAGAAGATGTCAACGACAAACAAGAAAATGCTGCGAAGAAGAAGCATCACCATCGCACGGGGTCAGGTGGCTACCTCAAAGCCCGACCATTGTGGGCCAAGGCTGAGAATGACCTGATTGATAAAGGGGTCGAACCAGAGACATTGAACTGGCCAGACCGTTGCCGGACTTGGTTCTTCGGGGTTGGCGGAACCTTGGACCCTGTATCTGGGAAGTGCGTTTGGACGGACGAGCAACTACGAATACCCGTCACGAGGCTTCAAGAGTATATCGAGGCAGCGCAGCAAGGGAAGTTCGTTCCAGAAAGAGAGAAGGACAAGCGCAGAATGGCCCTCGGGAATCCTGAGCACCCTGGACGGACACGAGGCACGCCAGGCTCCGTTCCGTGGAAGGATGGGTTTCCGGATGCAATGGGTTACAAATGCCAGGAGAGGAGGAAGAAAGTGGAGCATAGCCAACTGCAGGCGCTGCACGCAAGGGTACAAGCGATAGAGGAACGAGAAGCAAATCGCAGCAAACGACCTGCCGAAGCTTCCCCTGAAGCTACCCCGCCATCTCAGCGGAGAAGCAGCGTGGCTTCCACCAAGCAGCTTCAGCTGGAGCCTGTCTTCACAGCTCCTGCTAGCTACCCCATGGATGCTATCACGGAGTCTCAACATTGTCACCTTATGACGCAATGGATGAAATTGAAAGTCAAGGCAGCTGTTGGCCCTTTTTTACCTACTAAACCTAGCGCAACCTACCACTGCAAGCCAATTCCAGAAGGATATGCTACGATGATGGTGGATGAAATAACGGACAGATTTGAGGACCTCGAGCTTGACCATCCTATGGGTGAAGGGGAGATTTGGCTGGGTTCTTCTCTGAAGACTCCATGCCTATGATGGAAGGAGCTCATCAACCTTCCGAACTGGACGCCTCCGCCTCCTCCTCCTCCTCCGGCGAGTCAGGGCACTCCGCCTCCTCCTCCAGCGAGTGATCAGGGCACTCAGCCTCCTTCTCTGACGCGTGGCGGCACTCCGCCTCCTTCTCCGCCTGCGCCGGCGTGCCCGAGCAGCCAGCCTCCTCCTTCTCCGCCTCGTCAACAAGGGCAGAAGAGACCCGCCGCCGCTCCGGCTGCTCCGGCGCGTCGTCCTTCTCCTCCACCTCATAAGAAAGGAAAGACAGCTGCAGATGCTCGGTCTGCTCCGACGGCTAGTAGTACAGCCAGAGGCGGAAGGCAATACAGATATGGTCCTTTTGTGAAGACTCTAGAGAAGTTACCATACGAGAGGAGCCAGGAGGAAAACACGAAGATCGTGCAAGCCGAAGTGAACAACTTCTTTGAAGGGGTGAAAGCAAAGTAACATCCACCTCCAAAGGAGAAGATAGATCCAGTAAAAGCGAAGCGTACTCTGGCTGCCCTGAAGAAACCACCAAAGTCTCCGGCAAAAGGCAACTATGAGCGCATTATTAAAAAGTCATTTATCGAAGCGGAGCGGTCGGGAAGTACTGTCAGTGATCAAAGGTTAGCAGAATGACGAGCTGGGGAAAAAATTGCCCAGCTCGGCGAACAAGCGAACCAATCGTTCCCGGTTATAATGATCTTGGAGATTACCTGCCCAATGATGTACATTATGATTTTTTGGAGGTGGACGAACACAAATACGTGTACGGAAAGCCTCCCATCAAAGATGAAAGATCTCTAACAACGATGATGCGAAGATTCCATGATTGGTACATAAAAACCTACAGAGAGTCTAAGGGGAGTAATATTGTGACGTTGAGAGTTAGAGAGGAGCATGACCTCGTTGGAATTTAACTGTTGAATGTTCCATTTGAGGAGTTCTTCGCATTTTTCAATTAAAAGGCCATCGATAAATTAACGGTCACTTGCTACTGTCTGTAAGTAGTACTACTTCTGTCATTAAGTCTCTATATATAGGCAGCTCTTTCATTGCATGCATTTTTAATTATCCTTGCTATATTATGCAGATTGAAGATCGCTGAATTGAAGAAAAGGCAAATCGGTGATATTGGGTTCATTAACACAAATCTCATAGATGCATATATGGTTAAATTTCATGCCAGAGATACTGAGGCCAAGCTGCTACAATCGTTTGTATTAAATAAAAACAAAGCTATAATACTCTTTCCTTACACAACTTCAAGTGAGTGTTACTGTCTTGTGCATATTCGGTTTCCGTTATTAGTCGAGGTTATAGTAATGTAATTCATGAGTTATGCATGTGTGCCCAGCTTCCATTATATTCTCCTACAGATTAAGCTTGAGCAGGGACTAGTAACCGTCTTAGACTCGAGACGAAAAGATCCCAAGGAGTATGCGGACATGACTGAAATTCTAGAGAAGTAAGTTAAATCGATCATTATCGCACCATATCGGCAACTTCAATTTGTTTATTTCCTGATATCAAGTAATTGTTTTCTTTGTCTTGTAGGGTTTGGAAAAAATTCAGCTCAAAAACTCCGGGACTGCCGAAGAAGCTGCAATTTGAACACCCGAAAGTAAGTACTATAGTAGCATGTTCCGCGCAACTCCTAGTGATTCAAGCGCTAGTTTAATCAATACCATTTAGCATGATTACTTATCAGTTTGGTTGACCTCTATTTGTTCTAAAGTGGTTGTGGTAGGAATCCGGGAATAATTACTGTGGATACTACATTTGCGAGTTCATCCGCCACATGACCTGTGAGCGGGGCTACTCTGACAAACAATATGAAGTGCGTAAATAATAATATTCACAATTTTATTTTCTTACCATCATTTGTGTTGAGTTTCATTTATTCATATATATGTATTGACCCCCTTCTTCAAATTAGATATTTTGGATGCGGGATGAACTTCTACCACCAGATCGTATGCGAGCAATTCAAGAGGAATCTGCGACATTCTTCCTTGACCACGTGATCGATAAAGACGAAGAATACCATGTGGACCCTGAGTTCATATATAATTAGGAGATTATATTATAAGAGATAATTATATTGTATATATGTAGAACTTGTTGTTCGACCAATCTCTCAGAGAAGGAGAGGTGGTCGATATCACTTCTCTCTGTATGCATATGTTCATGACGATCTTCTGTTTCCTTCATTTGCTTACTAGCTAGCGTGTCTAGTCCCCTCTATACGTATAGTACGTAGCGTCGACCAACCACGGAGATAAGAGAGGACACTTCTCTCTATTAATTAGCTAGCTAATGCAATATATGAAACACCTAAATTAACCCCCCAAAACCCCCCTACCCCCCC
>NC_057801.1:822833525-822854062 GCF_018294505.1 Triticum aestivum | reverse complement strand
CAAAAAACCCAGCCCCTAAAATGCTGACGCGTGGATGCCTATTGGTCCCGGTTGGTGCCACCAACCGGGACCAAAGGGCCTCCTACCTGGGCTCGCCGCATCAACCACGTGGAGGCCCATCTGTCCCGGTTTATGTAAGAACTGGGACTAAAGGCCTAGGGCATTAGTAATGACACTTTAGTCCCGATTCGAAAATCGGGACAAATGGCCCTTACGAACCGGAACAATAGGCCCTTTTTCTACTAGTGCCTACTAGTAGACTGCCCGTGCGTTGCTACGGGCTTTTGAAACATTTTGCTGGTGTTATATAAAGTTAATGCATGTTAAATATCACATGTAGAGACAATATAGCACGAACATAATTGCATAATAATTGAAGTCCACTTCACTTACAATAATATATAACAAAAAGTAAAATTGATGATGTATACATATAGAGCAATGATCCAACTAAAAATCCATTACAAATTATTAAGATCTACTACTTGATGCGCTTAAGAAATTGTCGCCCAATGGAAAGGGTTCTTTAGCTTCATTCACACGATGTTTTAGAAAGTATAATATAAACTGCTTCCTCAATTCATACTCATCTCACACAAGCAAAGAAATGTAGTTAGCACGAGTACTTCACATCCAAGGTCTTAAAACATTTAACAGACAATACTCATCGTGCAAACCGGCTTAACCGGTTCTTTACCGTTCCACCAGAGCATAAAATGAAAACCAAAATAGCGAGACACATCCCCGAAATTTCCAAAATTAATATTATATTATATATAGTGATGAAAAAAATAAATGTTTGTATTCCGAATTTGTTACCCGCCTATGCTCATTGGAATACCATACAGATATAAACGTTGTTGTTCAGATATACCGGAATCCCAGCCGGCTTGCTTTATTTCAAGTGCTTTTGTATTATGGTACGGGCTACAATATGTATAAATGAATCAAACAAATGATTAAGTTCAGCCATGTTTGCTTTATTTCGAGTGCTTCTTTATGTATGATACGAGCTATAGTGCATATAAATAAATCAAATACACGATTAAGGCCGTTCCCAAGGTTGAAATTCATTTCTCTTACATCCGGGCGTGTTTGAGCATCAAACAAGCACCTAACAGCCTATCCAAAATCCAACCATCTCGACAGTCCATCCACCCCCAAATCCAGCCAATGGGGGAGACATATGGTTGTCCGCACTATCTGTCATGTTATCTTAAACAGGCGGTCCCAAGTCCCAACATAAAAATTCCACCCCATGACTCCCTTTTTCTGCAAGACCCTCCCTTCCCGCTTGATTTCTTGCTGTAGCGGGACATTTCTCACTGGAGCACTCTCCTTCAAAGGCAGATGATGCCGACATCACCATCGCAATGACACCTCTCTCCCTTGCACCGTACTTCCTCACGGACTGCTAATAAAGAGTCCACCACCAACCGCCCTACTCTCTGCCCTAATCATCCCTCCCCGTGCTCACGCCGATCCCACCGCCAGCAAGGGGGGCGAGGCATGCGCCGCCCATGACACCCCCGAGCCAAGAAGGTGGATCCAATGTCTCCTGATCCATTGCCATGTTGTAACACATAAATGAATGTCGTGTATTACGATGAAACAAAAATATGATATAGCTGTTGGCATGCAACTGATACACCACCGTGTCCATTATTAACTCTTGAAGCAACCCCCCAATGCATATACCCTTTCATCCTAACCAAAAAAAATGTATGACTTAATGATAAAATACGAACCGCTCGCTCATGAAATTTGGTGCAATGCCATCTCTAATTAAATGCACTTTGCCATATTTTCTAAGGTATGGAAATTATTCCGCTCATACGGCCATAACTACAGATCAAGCCAAACAACCATCCCACCCACTCTTAAACCTCACTATTATAATAAAATCCACTAACTCATGTTCAAATTGTACCAGTAATCGACGCCGCCTTCGCAGGCCATCAACCAAGGACAAGGGCGGAAATCTCCTTCCTATCTTAGTGCTAGTACCAGCTGCTTATATACTGGACCCACCCTTCATGCAGGGCTCTACCACGATGGCGGCACATAAAATATATCAGAATAATGTACCACTATTTATGTTCTTCATGTTGGGAAATGTAGTAATTTCAAAAAAAATCCTACGCACACGCAAGATCATGGTGATGCATAGCAACGAGAGGGGAGAGTGTTGTCCATGTACCCTCGTAGACCGAAAGCGAAAGCGTTAGAACAACGCGGTTGATGTAGTCGTACGTCTTCACGGACCGACCGGTCAAGCACCGAAACTACGGCACCTTCGAGTTTTAGCACACGTTCAGCTCGATGACGATCCCCGTACTCCGATCCAGCAGAATGTCGGGGAAGAGTTCCATCAGCACGACGGTGTGGTGATGATCTTGATGTTCTACCATTGCAGGGCTTCATCTAAGCACCGCTACAATATTATCGAGGAGGACTATGGTGGAGGGGGGCACCACACACGGCTAAGAGATCAAGAGATCAATTGTTGTGTCTAGAGGTGCCCCCCTGCCCCCGTATATAAAGGAGCCAGGGGGAAGGGGCGGCCAGCCTAAGAGGGTGCGCGCCAAGGGGAGTCCTACTCCCATCGGGAGTAGGACTCCCTCCTTTCCTTGTTGGACTAGGAGAAGGGGGGAAGGAGGAGGGAGAGAGGAAGGAAAGGGGGGGCGCCGCCCCCCTCTCCTTGTCCTATTCGGACTAGGGGGGAGGGGCACGCGGCCCAGCCCTTGCCTCCTCTCCTCTTCTCCACTAAGGCCCATGTAGGCCCATTAAGCCCCCGGGGGGTTCCGGTAACCTCCCGATACTCCGGTAAAATCCCTATTTCACCCGGAACACTTCCAATATCCAAATATAGACTTCCAATATATCAATCTTCATGTCTCGACCATTTCGAGACTCCTCGTCATGTCCGTAATCACATTCGAGACTCCAAACAAACTTCGGTACATCAAAACTCATAAACTCATAATATAACTGTCACCGAAACCTTAAGCGTGCGGACCCTACGGGTTCGAGAACTATGGAGACATGACCGAGACATGTTTCTGGTCAATAACCAATAGCGGAACCTGGATGCTCATATTGGCTCCTACATATTCTACGAAGATCTTTATCGGTCAAACCGCATAACAACATATGTTGTTCCCTTTGTCATCGGTATGTTACTTGCCCGAGATTTGATCGTCGGTATCTCAATACCTAGTTCAATCTCGTTACCGGCAAGTCTCTTTACTTGTTATGTAATGCATCATTTCGTAACTAACTCATTAGCTACATTGCTTGCAAGGCTTATAGTGATGTGCATTATCGAGAGGGCCCAGAGATACCTCTCCGACAATCGGAGTGACAAAACCTAATCTCGAAATATGGCAACCCAACATGTACCTTTAGAGACACCTGTAGAGCTCCTTTATAATCACCCAGTTATGCTGTGACATTTGGTAGCACACAAAGTGTTCCTCCGGTAAACGGGAGTTGCATAATCTTATAGTTGTAGGAACTTGTATAAGTTATGAAGAAAGCAATAGCAACATACTAAACGATCAGGTCTAAGCTAACGGAATGGGTCAAGTCAATCACATCATTCTCCTAATGATGTGATCCCGTTAATCAAATGACAACTCATGTCTTTGGTTAGGAAACATAACCATCTTTGATTAATGATCTAGTCAAGTAGAGGCATACTAGTGACATTAAGTTTGTCTATGTATTCACACATGTATCATGTTTCCGGTTAATACAATTCTAGCATGAATAATAAACATTTATCATGATATGAGGAAATAAATAATAACTTTATTATTGTCTCTAGGGCATATTTCCTTCACTTCAAGCATGGCGGTGTGAGCTTTTCAATGGAGCCAGACACGGTGATAAGGATATATACTAACAACTTAATAGACAAGATCAACTATGTAAGCTACAAGGAACATAACCCCCAAGAGAGTGAGTAGACAATTCAACCTTGGTAACACACACATTTATTGAGACACTACCTCTAAGTTGATCGAATGACTCCTTATCCACCTTCACCCTGTAGGAAGGCTCTTCTTCTAGTAAAGTGGGCAGAGATCATGCGGCATGAAAAATTGGAAAACACACATTCGACAGTTCTGATTGCATTCACCAATCTTATTCACCAATCTTATCTGAATCTCAGGTGGATCTGTGATTGCATTCACCTTATGTTTGACTCTAATGTGGTCTATGTTTCCGGTTTCACTTCCCTTGAGACAGACTCCACCTGTAGCTTACACATTATTCTCCGCTATAAGGTCCACTTTCTAGTTAAGGATTTTTTAATAGGAATTTAAATCATCAACACTTAGAGCTTTGGCATCACAAGATTCATATGGATTTCATTCCTATAAGTTTTGAAAATATAAATCAAAAAGGTCAATGATATCACAGTAAAAGAAATGTGTTTGTCTATCCACACTTCATTGCACCCATATTGAAGGATACAACTGAACTGGAAAAAAAACCGTCGTGTGAGGCATAGGCTATCACTAATTAATTACATGCAAACAAAATTGCTGATAATATAATCTTGTTTTAGTGAATCCATATGGACATTTTTTTTGTTAGGAAAACACAACTCATAAGCTCTAAAAAGGTTACTATAGGGAAAGCGTAGAGAACTGGACATTAAGCAATGCAGCATCCTGGTATGCCTTGCCTTTTTTTTAGAATGACATACCTTTCCTTCATCCATTTCTTATACTGGAATGCCTACGCCCAGTTACTGTTATTGCATTACATCTTCACACCTCTAAAAATGCACAGTTATCCAGTACAAAGGAACAACAAAGAAATTGTAAAACTATTTGCTCTTGCGTCAGTGTAGCTCTGCCACAAGATCGGCTGACCTAGATGCAGCGGAGCACATGGTCGGATGATCTCGATGACCAGCACGCAGGAGCTGGACTGCACAGGTTCTGTTCATGAGCAATAAAAGAAATTACCCTTCCGACAAACAATTTGGAAAATGTACAACCTTATCAGTTCAACAAGATTTCAGGTGCTAATCAAATCAGATACACACAAGAAACAAAACACACTTTTCCTTACTGTTGATCATTTTGTTACAGATTCTTCAATTGAAACACTAAGCAAGGTTGACTTTTACTCAATGTAAATCCTAAACCAGAACTTACATTTTTTTATAACAATCAGAATATCGAAGAACAATTGGTTGAAGGAATATATATCCACAAATTAAAACAGAATCTAAGTTAATGGGTTAGAAACAGGAGGTACACCCAAAAGTAAGTGTAAATGGCCTTCACTTCAAAAACAGGAGGTACATCCAAAAGTAAGTGTAAATGGATTTCAAACAACTGCTTGCAAACACTAACATTCATAAAAAAATCTTTTTTAGGAAAAACATATTTAAGCTACTAAATACATGCAACGGTGCAAGTGGAACTTACTTTTTTCTTTTCTTCTAAGGCCCTTATTTGCTTCAAACAAGATCCTTCGGCAAAATTATCAGTGTACTGTTTGAAATAGTCAATTTTATATATGAACAAACATCTGTGAGAAGGTCTGCAGAGGCTTCAAACAAACTTGCTGGATGTCTCACCTCCAAACAAACTTGATGGATGTCTCACCTCGAAACATAATTGGCTGATGTCCCACCTGTAACGTAGCTACATCTGTGCGCAGCCAAAGTAGGAACATTACGCAAAAGTATGATCATCAGCCAAAAACTTGATGCATTCTGGCGGACAGAACATTGCCTATTTGAATGCTCGGATGACAGCTGATCCGCCTTAATGTCTTCTACTTCAGACCATAGCATACAATTAGTGTTCTACACTTCTACTTTAGACCATAGCATAGATGTCACTTCTACTGCTCCCACGAAATGACACCAGATGATTGTGCCATTTCTCATTACTGGAATATAAACTGACTAACTCCTATTGAGTAAGATACATGTAGCACGTAGCAAACACCCTACAATGCACATTCCTTCTTTATATCATCACACTACAAAAATATCAGTATGTAACATATCATGTTATATATTTTCTTCAAGCCCACAGAACATGTTGTATATTGTCCAAAATATTCCGTAGGGATATTTCCTATCTGAAAAGTGCTAAAAAACATCTTTGTTATGTTGAAATAACTACTAATGACATGAATCAAGAGGTCGTCAAAATTATGAATGAACGTTTCCGAAAATAAAATTTCATCGGATAGTACATCAGAAAATATTGCTTTCAAATATATATTGTGTTCTAGCTAGCATATGAATCTTCATGTTCATTAGGAGGTCACAAATCAGGGGTAAAAAATATGTTGGATGAGAAAGGATGGTGCACTTTTTTAAACGCTAAAAGGATGTCTCACCATCTGTTGGATGCTTCAGTGCAGTGCGGAATTTGCACGGGAGAAGAACATTACCCGCGGCTAGCCTCGATCTCGCTTGGCCATGTAGGACAAGTCTGAGCCAATGAACCACGTAAAGAATCAAGACGATGACGTTTCGGCCCAAACCAAAAACAGAGCGGGGGCAAAAAACTCACGGAGAAGATGTTGATACAACAGAAGTACATAACCTCCATCCACGACTCCCTTTTCTCCCTGTTCTTCTCCAGCGTCCTGCACAACAATATGGAGAACAAACACGGTATATCAGAGTTGTGGACATTGGAGGGGAGGCGGCTAAAGGTATGCACGACTCGAACGCGGATCTGCTGAAGCGCGGGCGTGGGAGCGACAGGGCGGCGCCACGATCCGCGCCGTCGGAGCCTGGCATAGAGAGCGTGTCGGGCACCATGAGGAGCGTCAGCGCCACTGAGGCCATTAGCAACGCCGCCAGGATCGCCAAGGACGGCTTTCCCCGCCTCCCGCCCCGCCCCGTCATCCTGTTTTTGCCATGTAGTTTATGAGCTAAAACGGAGCATTTACTAAATTGAGGTAAAAAGCATCGAGCATCATCATCTATAAAAGAAACTACATTTTCCTAATAAGATGGCACAGGCATGAAATACCCATTGAACCAGTCATGAGAAATCTGAACCTTTGTCGGGTTGCCGTTGTGTTAAATAGGAGGCATTTTTGTCTATGTAACCTTGAGAGCTCAGCACCGAGCATGAGAAATCTGAACCTTCCTCAAGTTTCCTTTGTTTAAACAGGAAAATTGAAATCCTTTGCCACACATCTGAACCTTCAGAGAAGCTGCTATCACGGTTACACAGACGCAACAAAAACTACTCTCAAAATTTCATTGATAGGCACAAATATTGGTCCTGAGAACAAAATAGACAGTCATGTTATTATTTGACAAAAGAATCTGGCATATTTACCTCAGTTTAATTAAGCTTCCAACGGAGACCAACAAATGATGCAGCCATCTTTCCAAAAGCTTCGCCAGCATCAAAAGTTGGAGCACCCCGCCGAAAGGGATAAGGTACTCTTATCATGTCATTGTAGTAGAAGAAACAGAGACGTTCATATTACTAAATAGCAAGGTTGGTGCAAATGGAATAAGCACAACAATGAAAAACTGCAGCAGTGGTCGAGAATACCTAGCGCGGCAGTCGCCTGAGTACTGTGGCTTGCCATCTGGGCGGCCATTCTAAGGATGAAGGCGTTGGGCACAAACTTAAAAATGACTCCATGATAAGATAACATAAACCTGTTGTCTGATACATCTTCACTTGCAAAAATGGATACATTTTCGCTTCAATATTTCTTGCTAAATATCACAGCAACCACTGGCAAGAAATCATCCTCACATCTCCCCAGATTTTACACTTGCAAAAAAAAAAATGCTATCAGACTAAACAGAAGAATCAATTAGCACAAGCCTGTACACCTAAAGTTTGAACAATTTTGAATAATCACTACAAGATCCTCTCTTCTCTCTATATTTCATACCGGACCGCAAGAAATGCAAGTAAAAATCAGGAAATACCTCATATAGGCGTTACAGGAAGTTGGATTGTTCAATATCAACGAAAAATATCTCAACAGTACCATTAAAGTTTTGCATGCTACATTTCCGATTCGACAATTCAATATCAACGAAAAATATCTCAGCAGAATAAGTTTCTAGGTTGCTTAAGGAGAATAGTTCCTAGGCAGACAATATTGGGGACTCAGATATTCAGAATCAAAATTCAAGCTGCTGCAACCAAAATTTGGAATGTGTCAACATGATATTGTCTAGCGAAAGTGCTGAATAAAACAGTAGTTTCCCTAAGTTACAGAGAAGAATTAAACAAATGAACGTAATTTAATTGTCAAGGCCCTGTCAAAAACCAGCAAAGAGAAGACCCATTATCACAATGTCCTGTTTGGGATTCAATTATGAACAAATGAAAAGAATCTACTTCAATACATCTCGGGAACTTCCTTATAGGGGATCATCCTCAGAACGAATCATAATGTGCTGCAAAACAAGAAAACGGTTGTGTATTTTCGCCTATAAAACTGGTGTCAATTTATGTAGCTTGATCTCACACAAAATGATAGACTAAAATCCATGCACTAAATGCTGGTGGTTATTGAGTTATCACAAAATGATATGCTTCTTTAACAACACCTACTGCCACATTTGAACACTTCTTGACAATAGTAATAAAGAAAGAAATCAACAGAAGATATCTGTGGAAAATGACCTGAATGGAAAATTTAAATATAGATGAATCAAAGCTGCTACCTGAAAGTGTGTCATGCAAGTAGATATTGTTCCAACAGCTACTGTCTCATTTGAACAATTCTTGACAATAGTCTGATGAAAACATATTTCAATATTATAAGTGAACACTTCTTGAAAATTATCTCATGTAGCTCTGTTTCTGTTTCCTGTGAGCATCAAGGCATACCGCAGTTTTGCATCAATGTCTGAACTTTGCCATGTTAATAAAACGAACAACTTTGCCCGAAAAATATAAGCCAATCCAAAATAGTGTCCTGCAGGTAGATAATACAGTTGAGAATTAACCATCGTAAAGTAGCAATGACAGAAGAGGTGGAGTTCAGTTTCAATGACTTGGTCACACAGAGAGCAGGTAGCTTTAAGTCTGTCAGCTGTTGGCCGTCGGTTTTGGGAAAGAAGCCATATGAAAAAACTGTATTTCCCCTCAGTTTTGATGCGCCAGATTGAGTTCAGGTCTGGCAGCTCGTTGGATCCAATGAAGCGGTAGAGTATGTTTTCGTCGCATTCCAATTAAAGTGATTTCATCTCATTTCTTTGTGGAGCAAAATTCGGTAGATGTACATTCATTTGAAATCGACTTCAAACTCCATGTGGTCTTTGATGTAAGAAGGTCACAAAGAAACACACTTTCATCTTAAAATTTGATATGGTGAACAACCGATTCATTTATTACACCCAACACTTTCAAAATGCAATGACAACATAATTATATACTCCCAATGAGAGCAGAAATTGTTTGAGATTGCAGTACAATACTCCCTTTGTTGGAAAGAAAAATGTATAATAAGTGACCAAATGAAAGCACCATTTGTGAAAAGAGAACATATACAGTAGCACGTCGCAAAAAATAGAATCTTTCTTATTCATTTGTTTTTTTGTTATTTTTGTACAGTAAAATATTTTTGCTTTGGGGTAATTACAAAATCACAACAATGCACTACCGATTTTGAGTGCAGTCGGATTGTATCAATGGTATGTCCTACATTCCACTTATTATGAATATAAGTTGGTACTTAGTATTAAAATTTGAACTGGATCACTAAGAAAGGTTAATTATCAGAATGGATTGTAATACTAACGACGGTGTATGTGCATGTCAGCTACAAAAAGAAGCAACTAACGCATATCATATAGTCTAATTTATAATAGTATAAACAGAAACTGGGATGGGGATGAGGATGGGACCCCTCACCTGCGCTTGCCTTCTGCACAACGTTGTTAATCGCTAGCATCCGTAGCTCCTCCTCGCCCCTTCAAGTGGCAGAGTCCCGGTGAGCGCACCGTCGGGTGCCCGTGCCTGGCGGAAGTAGGCGAGGGACGCAGCGCAGCACACAGTGGCAGCAAGCACATGAGACACACACACACACACACACAGACACACACACACACACACACACACTACATCAGCAAGCATGCATACATAACTATAGTACTGAAACTAAAATTTCCATAGTTCAGCAGGAGCTTAGAGAGGATGGATGGATTGCGTTGCCTTGACTGTAGGCGGGACATCACATCATGTAGACAAAAATAATTTCATTTAAAATAATTAAAGTAAAGGGTTTATTTTACCCTGAAACGGATATCTTTGTATCTTTTTTTCTTTTTTTATTTCTAACTCATATTTATGAGATAATAAAATATGGGAAAAGCTATACCAAAAATTATCAAAGTGGTCTCTTCTCAAAAGCTTATCTGTCAGATGAAAACAAGTTCGTAGTAACAGGTGGCCGTTGAGCTCCTAGTTTGACTGTTGCTGCCAGACTAGAATGGAAGAATGCCCATAATACTGAAATGAAGAAGAATAGGGATCTGGCCGCTTACCGCCTTGCCAGTCATGACAATCCGGCTGTCGCTAGGCTCACTACAGCCGGATCCTCTGTCCTCGGCCACGACCTTCTCAGCTGCGGAGAAGAGGAGTAGGGAGGGGTCGACGTCGAGGGGGGCTGACGAGTAGAGGTCATCGAGTGTCCGCCTGGAACCTCTAGTGGGGAAGGAAGGAGCGGCGCCATCGCGTAAGAAGGGCAAGCCACGTGACCCGGTGCCTACGAGGTCATCCCTTTCCTTAGTGCAACCTTCCACCATGCGATTAACGTGACCACGCCCTGCGGCGGCGGCGGCGGCGGCCGTGGGATCCACGGAGGCGGCGGCGGCGGCGGCCGTGGGATCTGCGGAGGCGGCGGCGACGGCGTCCCTGGGATCCGCGGCGGCGGCTTCCGTGGGATCCGCGGCGGCGGCGGCGGCGTCCCTGGGATCCGCGGCGGTAGCGGCGGTGTCCCTGGCGATCCCAGATCGAGGCCGCTGGTGGGAGGAGAGATACCGTTTTTTTCCTTTGCGATTCTAAAAACCGGTGGACGAAGGTGTGGGAGCGGGATGTGACGAAACAAAACCGACGAAAAAATGCCGACGAAAAAAAAACGGATGAAAAAAAATCATAGGAGGTGGGACGAAAAAACCCCCAAAACGGAGACTACCAACTGAGACATTAGGAATAGAGATACATTCTCTCTAGAGACGAAGTTGTGACCGAACTTAGCCCTCTTCCTCCCCCTCCATCGAGAAGCTGTGGCCGCACTCTAGTGTCCACGGATGTAGTCGCGACTGCCAGATATACTCTGCGTCCTCCACCCTATACATTCTCTCTAGATACGAAGTTGTGACCGAACTTAGCCCTCTTCCTTCCCTCCATCGAGAAGCTGTGACCCTACTGTAGCATCCACGGATGTAGTCGCAACGACCAGATATACTCTGCATCCTCCACCGACGAAGCCGTGACCGACTCTAGCGTCCACGGATGAAGTCGCAACGGCCAGATATACTCTACGTCCTCCACCAACGAAGCCTTGACCGCACTCTAGCGTCCACGGATGTTAGTCCCGACCTGCCAGATTCATTCTGCGTCCAACGATGAAGCCACAACCAGGCGACCGGCCGTGGACTCAACTACGGCCGTCCAGGTTATACCGATGACACAACCTGGACACCTTGTGTCCACTGATGAAGGCGCGATCACCAGGCTACGTCTTGTTGGCCTCGGCGTCATGAAAATAAATGTGTTATATAATACTCCCTCCGGTCATTTTTACTCTGCATATAAGAATTGTCTGGAGTCAAACTTCGTAAGTTATACAAATATGAAAATTTAAGTCACGACGCATCTAACAATAATGATTTCACATTGTGAATCTTCGTATATTTTTCTATAAAAATGGTCAAACTTTACGAGGTTTAATTTCAGACAAATCTTATATGCAAAGTAAAAAGGGCAGGAGGGAGTACTAAACCCACCAAAAACAAGTCACCCCTATAAGTACATTTCTAAAGGTGCAGTTCACATTTAAATCAGACGAAGAAAAAACATACAAAACACTAATAATTAATCGAGCATTGAAGTTTTCGCATGTTATATGAAAAAAAAAACATCATAAAAAATTAATATTAGTGTGTTATTCAAAGCCACAATGTTTTAGCGCGTTTCTTATATTTGCAGATAAACACATATTCGTTGGCATTTCCTAACGTTTCTATATGCACAAGTTTAGGAGAATAACTTCTTTTACTATAAACGACCCACACAACTTCAGAAAACAGAGAGGCGGCTACATCACCCACACAGGCTGAAGAACGACACACGCGGACACACATAGGGCGAGCCACGCGATGGCTGGCCCGGCCAGGCGGGCGGCGCGCGGGACGACCGGGAGCATGGGGTACGTGAGCACGCCCAGCAGGAACCAGTTGAGGCTCAGCAGCGCCACGGCGCCGTCGGAGGCTGCGGATGCCGGGGCGGGACGCATGTGTTTGTCATGGGTCCCAGCTGCAAGCTGACGATCAACTCACACCTAGGAGTGCATTTGCTTTTGTCGTGGTCCCAGTTGCAGGTCAACCATCGACAACTAAGGTTGTGTGTTTTGTCCGTGATTCTCAGTTGCATGTCAACCATCGACTTTCAACTAAGAGAGTGTGTCTATATGTGTGTGTGTGTGTCAGGGCCCCAATTGCAAACCGAGCATCGACTCACAACTAAGGGTGCGTGTGTTCTCATTGTTGTCCCCAGTTGCACGTCAACCACCAACATGCAACTGGGCAGGGTAGCGTGTTTTGTACGGGTCCTAGTTGCAAGTCAACCATCGACGCACAACTAGAGGGCGAAGGGGAGCCTGTTTTTTGTACGGGTACTGGTTGCAAGTTAAGCATCGACTTGTTACTAAGGGTGGCCACTGTTTTTGTAGGGTCCGGTTGCATGTCAACCATCGACTCATAACTAAGGGTGTGTGTGTTTGTCGGGGCCCCAGTTGCAAGCCGACCATCGACTCGCAACTAAGGGGTGCATGTGTTTGTCATGGTCCCGAGTTGCAAGTCGACCATCGACTCGCAACTAAAGGTGTGTGTGTTTGTCAAGGACTCGAAACTAAAGGTGTGCGTGTTTGTCGGGGCCCCCAGTTGCAAGCCGACCATCGACTCGCAACTAAGAGTGTGTGTGTTTGTCGGGGGGCCCAGTTGCAAGCCGACCATCGACTCGCAACTAAGGGTGCCTGTGTTTGTCATGGTCCCCAGTTGCGCTAAGGGTGCCTGTGTTTGTCATGGTCCCTAGTTGCATGTCAAACCACCAATGTGCAACTGGGGAGGGGGGCCGTGACGAGGATACAGACCAGAGGTAGGGTCATAGGCTCGACCTATACACCCTACCCAAGGTCGCTATCCTGGAAGATGAAAAGACTAAGAGTCAACAGAAGAGCACCAGTCTCATAAGTCGAGTGCAATCCACTCGACGGTCACACCACTCGACGATCGTTACCTATCGTCACTCGACCACAAGGAAGATCACTCGACCATATTGAAGACCAGTAGTCAGGAGAACATGCAACGGCCAGATATTTACTCCCTCGTCTTCATGAGCATTAAGACTACTTACTGCTGGCGTTACCAGTAACGCCCCTACTTTATGTACATTAGTTCCCTTGTAATGGAGGCGGGCTGGGGTCCTAGCGCACTCTATATAAGCCACCCCTCCCCTCTGGCACAAGGGTTCGCACTCTTTGTAACACAACACACATAATCCAATCGACCGCCTCCGGGCACCGAGACGTAGGGCTATTACTTTCTCAGAGAAGGGCCTGAACTTGTAAATCTCATGTGTACACCTTTACCATAGCTAAGATCTTGCCTCTCCATACCTACCCCCCCTTTCTACTGTCAGGTTTAGAACCACGACAGTTGGCGCCCACCTTGGGGCAGGTGTCTTAGCGACTTATTAGTGAAGTTGCATGCTTTTCTGATCAGCATCATCATGGTTTCCAGCGGCGGATTGGCTGAGGGCCGCGAGATCCGTCTCGGCGCGCGCGTTTTCATCGCTGACGACTCTGCGTGGCTCCAGGAAGCTCCCCTGGACATCGAGGCGCTCCCCGTCCGAGGAGCAACGCACTTCCGCACGTGCGTTCGTGGTGTTCTTCTTCGGCAGCCGTCGGCTTCAATGGCGTTCCCCCCCGCTGTACGCCGCCACAAGCGATCCGGTCGATCGCGGCTTCAGCGGTGGCTGAAACATGCGGTGCTCGGCAATCGACCACCCATCAAGTCGCGGCAATCGAGACCGATGAAATTCTCCATGGCCTGTTCGACCTATCGACTGGATCCGCGGAGACCGCGTCCGAATGCGATAGCAACGATCCCGCGGCCGAAGTCATGATGGTCGACGGGCCTCGCAGCCCACCTGGTTTCCGCCGCGAGGGCGGCGGAGAAGGAGGCGGCGATCCGTCGCACGCCCATGAGGAATACCGACCCGAACCCCTCTCCTCTCAGCAGAGGGAAGAATTTCGTCGCCGCAACATGGATGCACTCCACACGCCCATCGGAGGGGAAACCCTCGAGGCTCGGGCCTTGGAGGAGGTACGCTTAGCTAATCTAGCTGAGCGCACTCGACTGGATAACCTCCAGCGGGCTCTTGACGAGCGCGCTCAGGAGCGGATCCATGAGTCCAGTCGACGGCAACTCTTCCCGCCTCCACCTAAGGTATACCACACTCCGATTCAGAATCTCACAGCCGCAGCCCACATAGCAGAGTCGATCCAGCCCTCTCAGTCAGAGGCCGGCAGAGGGTTGATGCAAATCCGGGCCCTGCTCAGGGCAGCGGGAGAGCAGAATACAGTAGTATCTCAGTCGCGGAACAAGATTCATAGCAGATCCGTTGCAGCGGACACGGTTCAATCGGCTCACAGCCCCAGATCGCCTCTGCGGCGCGAAGGGTGTGGGCAATATGATCATCCACTCGACCGTGACAATCCCCGTCGAGGGTCCACGCCTCCCCCGAGGAGTGCATCGTGTGTGCCTCGGCGGAATGATGACAGGCGCCGACATGGTGGTGAGCGCAGAGCATCAATCAACCCAAGAGAACCAGGCTTTGACGCGAGATCTATCCTCGTACAAGGCCTGGTCGACCGAAACAGGGCGCACAGAGAAGACCCAGGCAGAGACCATCCAAGTGGCAGTCAAGTGCATTTTTCTGGTCCCCAGTGTTTTAGCAGAGCCATCAGCGCGGCAGTGATACCTCCCAACTTTAGGCTGGATTTCGGAGTTAGTAAGTTCATGGTGAATGCAAGCCTGAAACTTGGCTTGAAGATTACTGAGTGGCTGTGCAAATTGGAGGCGGTAACGACGAGATAGCAATGAAGCATCTTCCACTCATGCTGGAAGGATCGGCCCGAGCATGGCTGACTCAGTTGGCTCCGGGCAGTATTCACAGTTGGGAAGAGCTATCCCGAGTGTTCATGAGAACTTTCGAGGGCACGTGCAAGAGACCCGGAGGATTGCCTGAGCTGCAGCACTGCGTGCAGAAGCCGAATGAGACTTTGAGAGAGTTCATCCAGAGATGGTCCACTTTGCATCACACTGTCGAGAATGTTTCAGACCATCAGGTTGTGTACGCCTTCAAGGAAGGCATCAAATACAGAGAGTTGGTCTTGAAATTCAGTCGGACTGGTGATATGACTCTGGCTCGAATGATGGAGATAGCCACCCGGTACGCTAACGGGGAAGAGGAGGATTGACTCTGTAGTGGGAAGAGCAAACCAGTCGGCCAAGAGGCCGGCGGAGGTAACTCCAGTCGGAAAAAGAAGCGTAAGGCCGAGCCAGCGGCACCTGGAGAGATTGCGGCAGTAAACCAAGGAAAATTTAAGGGAAAACCTAAGGGGCCCTGGCCCCTAAGAAGGTGAAGGACAAGGAAGGAAATGACGTGCTGGATTTGCCGTGCCACATCCACACGAAGAAAGATGAGGAAGGTAATCTGATTTACCCGAAACATACCACTCGGCAGTGTCGACTCCTGATCCAGCAGTTCCGAGAGAAACCGCCATATGAGAAAGAAAATGAGTCGGACAAAGAGGAAAATGAGGAGGAAGACGATGGTTATCCCAAAGTCAATTCCACTCTCATGATTTTTGCTGATGTTGAAAGCAAGAGGCGATTGAAGGTCATCAACAGAGAAGTAAACATGGTCGCCCCTGCTGAGAAGACTGCCTATCTAAGGTGGTCTCAGACGGCCATCACATTCGACCAGTCGTACCATCCCGCTCGTGTGGCCACCCCTGGGAGGCAAGCACTGGTGGTCGACCCTGTGGTTGGGGGCACTCGACTGACCAAAATACTGATGGATGGTGGCAGTGGTCTGAACATCCTCTACACTTAGCCCTTGAAAGGGATGGGCATTCCAATGTCCAACCTTAGCGAGAGCAATATGAGTTTCCATGGTGTTATTCCTGGAAAAAAAGCAGAATCACTCGGCCAGATCGCCCTCGATGTGGTTTTCGGTGATTCAAGGCATTACCGAAAGGAGAAGTTGACATTTGAAGTCGTGGATTTCCAGAGTGCCTATCATGCCATTTTGGGCAGGCCAGCCTATGCACGCTTTATGGCTCGACCATGTTATGTGTATCTCAAACTGAAAATGCCTGGCCCCAAAGGTATGATCACGATTACAGGCAATCGGCAGAAGGATGAGGAATGTTTCCAGAAAGGTTCCAAGATTGCCGACGAACAGATGGCAGTGGTTGAATTCCAAGAATATCAGAAGAATGCAGATCCAAGTGATTTGCTGAGAGCCAAGAAGCCTGCCACAGATTCTGCATTCCAATCGACCGGTGAGACGAAGCCAGTCCATATTCACCCGACGGACCCCAATGCTGCGCCGACTCATATATCAATGATGCTCGACAGCAAATAGGAAGAAGCGCTCGTCCAGTTCCTCCGTGAGAACTGGGACATATTTGCATGGAAACCTTCCGACATGCCAGGTGTACCCAGGGGACTGGCCGAGCACCGTTTGCGTGTCGACCCTAAAGTAAAACCCGTCAAAGAGCATCTTCGGCGGTCCTTTGTGCAAAAGAGGAAAGCAATTGGCGAAGAAGTAGCTCGACTGTTGGCAGCAGAGTTCATCCGTGAAATCTACCACTCCGAGTGGTTAGCAAATGTAGTCATGGTTCCTAAAAAGGATGATTCACTTCGTATGTGCATTCATTTCAAGCATATCAATCGGGCCTGCCTGAAAGATCACTTCCCTCTCCCTCGCATTGATCAGATTGTTGATTCGACTGCGGGGTGTGAGCGCTTGTCATTCTTAGATTCGTATTCCGGATACCATCAGATCCGACTGTATGGTCCCGATGAAATAAAAACAGCCTTCATCACCCCATTCGGGTGCTTTTGCTATGTCACCATGCCTTTTGGTTTGAAAAATGTCGGAGCCACATTCATGCGAATGATTCAGAAGTGCCTGCTCACTCAAATCAGTCGGAATGTGGAAGAGTACATGGATGACATTGTGGTCAAGTCCCGCAAAGGTTCCGACCTATTGACTGACCTTGCAGAAACCTTTGTCAACCTGAGAAGGTATGGTATCAAGCTTAATCCATCAAAGTGCACGTTCGGAGTTCCAGGAGGGAAGTTACTCGGTTTTCTCGTTTCCGAACGAGGGATCGACGCCAACCTAGAAAAAGTTGATACCATCCTCCGAATGAAACGACCCGTGCGAGTACATGATGTTCAGAAGCTGACTAGTTGTCTGGCTGCCCTGAGTCGATTCATTTCTCGTCTCGGTGAAAAGGCCTTGCCTCTTTACTGATTGATGAAGAAGTCTGATAAGTTCGAGTGGACTGATGAAGCTGAAGCAGCGTTTGCAGAGCTCAAAACCCTGCTTTCCACCCAGCCGGTGCTCGTTGCGCCAATCAGCAAAGAGCCTTTACTGCTCTACATTGCAGCCACTGGACAAGTTATCAGCACAGTACTCACAGTCGAGCGAGAAGAAGAAGGAAAAACTTACAAAGTTCAACGCCCGGTCTATTATCTCTCTGAAGTTTTGACTCCGTCCAAGCAACGATACCCACATTATCAGAAGCTTGTCTATGGAATTTACATGACCATGAAGAAGGTGGCGCATTATTTCTCTGACCACTCCATTACAGTCGTCAGCGACGCACCACTATCTGAAATTCTGAATAACAGGGACGCAACTGGTCGAGTGGCGAAATGGGCGATTGAACTCCTTCCATTGGATATCAAATTCGAGGCAAAGAAGGCCATCAAGTCCCAAGCAATCGCAGATTTCCTTGCCGAGTGGATTGAGCAGCAATTGTCGACTCAAGTTCATTCAGAGCATTGGACTATGTTCTTTGATGGCTCCAAGATGCTGAATGGTTCAGGTGCTGGAGTAGTTTTGGTGTCCCCCCGTGGAGACAGGCTTAGTTACATTCTCCAGATTCATTTTGATTCCTCTATTACGAAGCCGAATATGAAGCACTTCTATACGGGTTGCATATGGCCATTTCACTCGCCGTCCGTCGCCTTATGGTCTACGGCGACTCGGATTTGGTGGTTAACTAAGTGATGAAGGAATGGGATGTCAGGAGCCCAGCCATGACAGGTTATTGCAATGCAGTGAGAAAGCTGGAGAAGAGGTTTGAAGGTTTGGAGCTCCACCATATACCCCGACTGAAAAATCAAGCCGCCGATGATAGGCTCAAAGAGAGAAGCTATTCCCTGAAACGTGTTCTTAGAACATATCCATTCGCCTTCAGTTCAGGAAGATCCGTTCACCGAAGAGCCACCGCAGCCCAAGAGCGCCACGGATCCGACTGAAGTTGAAGTCCCAGCCGTGGTCGACTTAATCATGGAGGTTTTGGTCATCACTCCCGACTGGACAATACCATACATTGCATACATTCTTAGAAAAGAACTCCCGAAGGATGAAGAAGAGGCTCGACAGATCGTACGATGGTCTAAAGCCTTTACTGTGATAAAGGGACAGTTGTTCAGAGAGAGTGTAACTGGAGCCTGCCAGAAATGCATCACGCCCGAAGAAGGCTGAATGATCCTTAACGATATTCACTCGGGGACCTATGGTCACTATGCGTCCTCTCGAACCATTGTAGCCAAAGCATACCGAGCCGTATTTTATTGGCCGCGCGCCAACGAGATGGCAAAGGAAATAGTAGATAAGTGTGAAGGTTGTCAGTTTTATTCCAACATGTCCCACAAACCTGCATCAGCTCTAAAAACTATTCCTCTCATCTAGCCTTTCGTTGTTTGGGGTCTGGACATGGTTGGACCTCTGAGGACAGGGAGAAGTGGATTTACACATGTGCTGGTAGCAGTCGACAAGTTCACCAAATGGATCGAAGCCAAGCCCATCAAGAGCCTTGAAGCAAGCACAGCCGTGAGTTTCATCAGAGAACTTATATTCAGATATGGTGTCCCACACAGCATTATCATGGACAACGGCTCGAACTTCGATTCTAAAGAGTTCAAAGCTTTTTGCGCCTCCCAAGGCCCGAGGGTCGATTACGCTTCGGTCGCCCATCCCCAGTCGAATGGACAGGAGGAACGAGCAAATGGATTGATTCTCAAAGGGCTGAAGCCTCGGTTAATGCGTGACCTCAAGCATGCGGGAGGGGCTTGGGTCGACGAACTCCCATCGGTGCTTTGGGGGCTGAGGACAACCCCCAATCGGTCGACTGGACGGACTCCATTCTTTCTAGTCTATGAAGCCGAAGCCGTCTTGCCGAGTGATTTGCTCCACAACGCTCCCCGAGTCGAACTCTTCTCAGAAGAAGAAGCAGAGCAGGCTCGACAAGATGCAGTCGACCTCTTGGAGGAAGAAAGAGAAATGGCCTTGATCCGGTCGACCATTTACCAGTAGGACTTGTGTCGTTTCCATACCAAGAACGTAAGAGGTCGTGCATTCCAGGAAGGGGACTTGGTCCTCCAAGTGGATCAACAGAAGCCCCACAAGCTCGCCCCCACTTGGGAAGGCCCTTTCGTTATCACCAAGGTGCTCCAGAACGGAGCATATCGTCTCTTCAATGTCGAACACAATAAAGATGAGCCACGCGCCTGGAATTCGGATCTGCTCCGCCTTTCTATTCTTGAATGTTCAGACCAATCAGATGTAATAAGAAATACTTTTTAGTTTGACTATCAAAAGACATAATTTACTCCTCCCGCATAATTGTTGTTTATTTCTTTTGTGTACATTACCTTAGCCACGAATCTTTTTTCGCCTAAGTCGAAGTGATAAAAATCCTACCGAGTGGTGAGTCTGCCTTTCACTCGGGGGCTTAGCTGCAGCGCAGTGCTCGCCTAAGTGGTAAAAATCCTACCGAGTGATGAGTCTGCCTCTCACTCGGAGGCTTAGTTGCAGCCCAGAGCTCGCCTAAGTGGTAAAAATCCTACCGAGTGGTGAGTTTGCCTCTCACTCAGGGGCTTAGCTGCAGCCCAGTGCTCGCCTAAGTGGTAAAGAGACTACCGAGTGGTGAGTCTGCCTCTCACTCGGAGGCTTAACTGCAGCCCAGTGCTC